>NW_026972431.1:0-27043 GCF_036711695.1 Zophobas morio | reverse complement strand
AAAAGTACAAGAAAACACTTCAAAAGTGACGTTTCTGAAGAATTTTAACAGTTTTCTTGTATCTACGAACGCCAGAATGCATAAAATTGACCTAAACGTCTCCTTTTCCTATTCTGAGTCGATTCTGCATGCTTTAAGTGTGTTTGGTGGCTCAGAACCATCAAAAAACGTTGAAATATAGTTCAAATTCAATAAAAATCGACAAAAATACAGTTTCTAGCTAAAATTTGATGGTTTCGTTGCACTTTCCGAGCCCGTAGGGTATCTGATTGGCTTAAAAGTACAAGAAAACACTTCAAAAGTGACGTTTCTGAAGAATTTTAACAGTTTTCTTGTATCTACGAACGCCAGAATGCATAAAATTGACCTAAACGTCTCCTTTTCCTATTCTGAGTCGATTCTGCATGCTTTAAGTGTGTTTGGTGGCTCAGAACCATCAAAAAACGTTGAAATATAGTTCAAATTCAATAAAAATCGACAAAAATACAGTTTCTAGCTAAAATTTGATGGTTTCGTTGCACTTTCCGAGCCCGTAGGGTATCTGATTGGCTTAAAAGTACAAGAAAACACTTCAAAAGTGACGTTTCTGAAGAATTTTAACAGTTTTCTTGAATCTACGAACGCCAGAATGCATAAAATTGACCTAAACGTCTCCTTTTCCTATTCTGAGTCGATTCTGCATGCTTTAAGTGTGTTTGGTGGCTCAGAACCATCAAAAAACGTTGAAATATAGTTCAAATTCAATAAAAATCGACAAAAATACAGTTTCTAGCTAAAATTTGATGGTTTCGTTGCACTTTCCGAGCCCGTAGGGTATCTGATTGGCTTAAAAGTACAAGAAAACACTTCAAAAGTGACGTTTCTGAAGAATTTTAACAGTTTTCTTGTATCTACGAACGCCAGAATGCATAAAATTGACCTAAACGTCTCCTTTTCCTATTCTGAGTCGATTCTGCATGCTTTAAGTGTGTTTGGTGGCTCAGAACCATCAAAAAACGTTGAAATATAGTTCAAATTCAATAAAAATCGACAAAAATACAGTTTCTAGCTAAAATTTGATGGTTTCGTTGCACTTTCCGAGCCCGTAGGGTATCTGATTGGCTTAAAAGTACAAGAAAACACTTCAAAAGTGACGTTTCTGAAGAATTTTAACAGTTTTCTTGTATCTACGAACGCCAGAATGCATAAAATTGACCTAAACGTCTCCTTTTCCTATTCTGAGTCGATTCTGCATGCTTTAAGTGTGTTTGGTGGCTCAGAACCATCAAAAAACGTTGAAATATAGTTCAAATTCAATAAAAATCGACAAAAATACAGTTTCTAGCTAAAATTTGATGGTTTCGTTGCACTTTCCGAGCCCGTAGGGTATCTGATTGGCTTAAAAGTACAAGAAAACACTTCAAAAGTGACGTTTCTGAAGAATTTTAACAGTTTTCTTGTATCTACGAACGCCAGAATGCATAAAATTGACCTAAACGTCTCCTTTTCCTATTCTGAGTCGATTCTGCATGCTTTAAGTGTGTTTGGTGGCTCAGAACCATCAAAAAACGTTGAAATATAGTTCAAATTCAATAAAAATCGACAAAAATACAGTTTCTAGCTAAAATTTGATGGTTTCGTTGCACTTTCCGAGCCCGTAGGGTATCTGATTGGCTTAAAAGTACAAGAAAACACTTCAAAAGTGACGTTTCTGAAGAATTTTAACAGTTTTCTTGTATCTACGAACGCCAGAATGCATAAAATTGACCTAAACGTCTCCTTTTCCTATTCTGAGTCGATTCTGCATGCTTTAAGTGTGTTTGGTGGCTCAGAACCCTCAAAAAACGTTGAAATATAGTTCAAATTCAATAAAAATCGACAAAAATACAGTTTCTAGCTAAAATTTGATGGTTTCGTTGCACTTTCCGAGCCCGTAGGGTATCTGATTGGCTTAAAAGTACAAGAAAACACTTCAAAAGTGACGTTTCTGAAGAATTTTAACAGTTTTCTTGTATCTACGAACGCCAGAATGCATAAAATTGACCTAAACGTCTCCTTTTCCTATTCTGAGTCGATTCTGCATGCTTTAAGTGTGTTTGGTGGCTCAGAACCATCAAAAAACGTTGAAATATAGTTCAAATTCAATAAAAATCGACAAAAATACAGTTTCTAGCTAAAATTTGATGGTTTCGTTGCACTTTCCGAGCCCGTAGGGTATCTGATTGGCTTAAAAGTACAAGAAAACACTTCAAAAGTGACGTTTCTGAAGAATTTTAACAGTTTTCTTGTATCTACGAACGCCAGAATGCATAAAATTGACCTAAACGTCTCCTTTTCCTATTCTGAGTCGATTCTGCATGCTTTAAGTGTGTTTGGTGGCTCAGAACCATCAAAAAACGTTGAAATATAGTTCAAATTCAATAAAAATCGACAAAAATACAGTTTCTAGCTAAAATTTGATGGTTTCGTTGCACTTTCCGAGCCCGTAGGGTATCTGATTGGCTTAAAAGTACAAGAAAACACTTCAAAAGTGACGTTTCTGAAGAATTTTAACAGTTTTCTTGTATCTACGAACGCCAGAATGCATAAAATTGACCTAAACGTCTCCTTTTCCTATTCTGAGTCGATTCTGCATGCTTTAAGTGTGTTTGGTGGCTCAGAACCATCAAAAAACGTTGAAATATAGTTCAAATTCAATAAAAATCGACAAAAATACAGTTTCTAGCTAAAATTTGATGGTTTCGTTGCACTTTCCGAGCCCGTAGGGTATCTGATTGGCTTAAAAGTACAAGAAAACACTTCAAAAGTGACGTTTCTGAAGAATTTTAACAGTTTTCTTGTATCTACGAACGCCAGAATGCATAAAATTGACCTAAACGTCTCCTTTTCCTATTCTGAGTCGATTCTGCATGCTTTAAGTGTGTTTGGTGGCTCAGAACCATCAAAAAACGTTGAAATATAGTTCAAATTCAATAAAAATCGACAAAAATACAGTTTCTAGCTAAAATTTGATGGTTTCGTTGCACTTTCCGAGCCCGTAGGGTATCTGATTGGCTTAAAAGTTCAAGAAAACACTTCAAAAGTGACGTTTCTGAAGAATTTTAACAGTTTTCTTGTATCTACGAACGCCAGAATGCATAAAATTGACCTAAACGTCTCCTTTTCCTATTCTGAGTCGATTCTGCATGCTTTAAGTGTGTTTGGTGGCTCAGAACCATCAAAAAACGTTGAAATATAGTTCAAATTCAATAAAAATCGACAAAAATACAGTTTCTAGCTAAAATTTGATGGTTTCGTTGCACTTTCCGAGCCCGTAGGGTATCTGATTGGCTTAAAAGTACAAGAAAACACTTCAAAAGTGACGTTTCTGAAGAATTTTAACAGTTTTCTTGTATCTACGAACGCCAGAATGCATAAAATTGACCTAAACGTCTCCTTTTCCTATTCTGAGTCGATTCTGCATGCTTTAAGTGTGTTTGGTGGCTCAGAACCATCAAAAAACGTTGAAATATAGTTCAAATTCAATAAAAATCGACAAAAATACAGTTTCTAGCTAAAATTTGATGGTTTCGTTGCACTTTCCGAGCCCGTAGGGTATCTGATTGGCTTAAAAGTACAAGAAAACACTTCAAAAGTGACGTTTCTGAAGAATTTTAACAGTTTTCTTGTATCTACGAACGCCAGAATGCATAAAATTGACCTAAACGTCTCCTTTTCCTATTCTGAGTCGATTCTGCATGCTTTAAGTGTGTTTGGTGGCTCAGAACCATCAAAAAACGTTGAAATATAGTTCAAATTCAATAAAAATCGACAAAAATACAGTTTCTAGCTAAAATTTGATGGTTTCGTTGCACTTTCCGAGCCCGTAGGGTATCTGATTGGCTTAAAAGTACAAGAAAACACTTCGAAAGTGACGTTTCTGAAGAATTTTAACAGTTTTCTTGTATCTACGAACGCCAGAATGCATAAAATTGACCTAAACGTCTCCTTTTCCTATTCTGAGTCGATTCTGCATGCTTTAAGTGTGTTTGGTGGCTCAGAACCATCAAAAAACGTTGAAATATAGTTCAAATTTAATAAAAATCGACAAAAATACAGTTTCTAGCTAAAATTTGATGGTTTCGTTGCACTTTCCGAGCCCGTAGGGTATCTGATTGGCTTAAAAGTACAAGAAAACACTTCAAAAGTGACGTTTCTGAAGAATTTTAACAGTTTTCTTGTATCTACGAACGCCAGAATGCATAAAATTGACCTAAACGTCTCCTTTTCCTATTCTGAGTCGATTCTGCATGCTTTAAGTGTGTTTGGTGGCTCAGAACCATCAAAAAACGTTGAAATATAGTTCAAATTCAATAAAAATCGACAAAAATACAGTTTCTAGCTAAAATTTGATGGTTTCGTTGCACTTTCCGAGCCCGTAGGGTATCTGATTGGCTTAAAAGTACAAGAAAACACTTCAAAAGTGACGTTTCTGAAGAATTTTAACAGTTTTCTTGTATCTACGAACGCCAGAATGCATAAAATTGACCTAAACTTCTCCTTTTCCTATTCTGAGTCGATTCTGCATGCTTTAAGTGTGTTTGGTGGCTCAGAACTATCAAAAAACGTTGAAATATAGTTCAAATTCAATAAAAATCGACAAAAATACAGTTTCTAGCTAAAATTTGATGGTTTCGTTGCACTTTCCGAGCCCGTAGGGTATCTGATTGGCTTAAAAGTACAAGAAAACACTTCAAAAGTGACGTTTCTGAAGAATTTTAACAGTTTTCTTGTATCTACGAACGCCAGAATGCATAAAATTGACCTAAACGTCTCCTTTTCCTATTCTGAGTCGATTCTGCATGCTTTAAGTGTGTTTGGTGGCTCAGAACCATCAAAAAACGTTGAAATATAGTTCAAATTCAATAAAAATCGACAAAAATACAGTTTCTAGCTAAAATTTGATGTTTTCGTTGCACTTTCCGAGCCCGTAGGGTATCTGATTGGCTTAAAAGTACAAGAAAACACTTCAAAAGTGACGTTTCTGAAGAATTTTATCTGATTGGCTTAAAAGTACAAGAAAACATTTCAAAAGTGACGTTTCTGAAGAATTTTAACAGTTTTCTTGTATCTACGAACGCCAGAATGCATAAAATTGACCTAAACGTCTCCTTTTCCTATTCTGAGTCGATTCTGCATGCTTTAAGTGTGTTTGGTGGCTCAGAACCATCAAAAAACGTTGAAATATAGTTCAAATTCAATAAAAATCAACAAAAATACAGTTTCTAGCTAAAATTTGATGGTTTCGTTGCACTTTCCGAGCCCGTAGGGTATCTGATTGGCTTAAAAGTACAAGAAAACACTTCAAAAGTGACGTTTCTGAAGAATTTTAACAGTTTTCTTGTATCTACGAACGCCAGAATGCATAAAATTGACCTAAACGTCTCCTTTTCCTATTCTGAGTCGATTCTGCATGCTTTAAGTGTGTTTGGTGGCTCAGAACCATCAAAAAACGTTGAAATATAGTTCAAATTCAATAAAAATCGACAAAAATACAGTTTCTAGCTAAAATTTGATGGTTTCGTTGCACTTTCCGAGCCCGTAGGGTATCTGATTGGCTTAAAAGTACAAGAAAACACTTCAAAAGTGACGTTTCTGAAGAATTTTAACAGTTTTCTTGTATCTACGAACGCCAGAATGCATAAAATTGACCTAAACGTCTCCTTTTCCTATTCTGAGTCGATTCTGCATGCTTTAAGTGTGTTTGGTGGCTCAGAACCATCAAAAAACGTTGAAATATAGTTCAAATTCAATAAAAATCGACAAAAATACAGTTTCTAGCTAAAATTTGATGGTTTCGTTGCACTTTCCGAGCCCGTAGGGTATCTGATTGGCTTAAAAGTACAAGAAAACACTTCAAAAGTGACGTTTCTGAAGAATTTTAACAGTTTTCTTGTATCTACGAACGCCAGAATGCATAAAATTGACCTAAACGTCTCCTTTTCCTATTCTGAGTCGATTCTGCATGCTTTAAGTGTGTTTGGTGGCTCAGAACCATCAAAAAACGTTGAAATATAGTTCAAATTCAATAAAAATCGACAAAAATACAGTTTCTAGCTAAAATTTGATGGTTTCGTTGCACTTTCCGAGCCCGTAGGGTATCTGATTGGCTTAAAAGTACAAGAAAACACTTCAAAAGTGACGTTTCTGAAGAATTTTAACAGTTTTCTTGTATCTACGAACGCCAGAATGCATAAAATTGACCTAAACGTCTCCTTTTCCTATTTTGAGTCGATTCTGCATGCTTTAAGTGTGTTTGGTGGCTCAGAACCATCAAAAAACGTTGAAATATAGTTCAAATTCAATAAAAATCGACAAAAATACAGTTTCTAGCTAAAATTTGATGGTTTCGTTGCACTTTCCGAGCCCGTTGGGTATCTGATTGGCTTAAAAGTACAAGAAAACACTTCAAAAGTGACGTTTCTGAAGAATTTTAACAGTTTTCTTGTATCTACGAACGCCAGAATGCATAAAATTGACCTAAACGTCTCCTTTTCCCATTCTGAGTCGATTCTGCATGCTTTAAGTGTGTTTGGTGGCTCAGAACCATCAAAAAACGTTGAAATATAGTTCAAATTCAATAAAAATCGACAAAAATACAGTTTCTAGCTAAAATTTGATGGTTTCGTTGCACTTTCCGAGCCCGTAGGGTATCTGATTGGCTTAAAAGTACAAGAAAACACTTCAAAAGTGACGTTTCTGAAGAATTTTATCTGATTGGCTTAAAAGTACAAGAAAACATTTCAAAAGTGACGTTTCTGAAGAATTTTAACAGTTTTCTTGTATCTACGAACGCCAGAATGCATAAAATTGACCTAAACGTCTCCTTTTCCTATTCTGAGTCGATTCTGCATGCTTTAAGTGTGTTTGGTGGCTCAGAACCATCAAAAAACGTTGAAATATAGTTCAAATTCAATAAAAATCGACAAAAATACAGTTTCTAGCTAAAATTTGATGGTTTCGTTGCACTTTCCGAGCCCGTAGGGTATCTGATTGGCTTAAAAGTACAAGAAAACACTTCAAAAGTGACGTTTCTGAAGAATTTTAACAGTTTTCTTGTATCTACGAACGCCAGAATGCATAAAATTGACCTAAACGTCTCCTTTTCCTATTCTGAGTCGATTCTGCATGCTTTAAGTGTGTTTGGTGGCTCAGAACCATCAAAAAACGTTGAAATATAGTTCAAATTCAATAAAAATCGACAAAAATACAGTTTCTAGCTAAAATTTGATGGTTTCGTTGCACTTTCCGAGCCCGTTGGGTATCTGATTGGCTTAAAAGTACAAGAAAACACTTCAAAAGTGACGTTTCTGAAGAATTTTAACAGTTTTCTTGTATCTACGAACGCCAGAATGCATAAAATTGACCTAAACGTCTCCTTTTCCTATTCTGAGTCGATTCTGCATGCTTTAAGTGTGTTTGGTGGCTCAGAACCATCAAAAAACGTTGAAATATAGTTCAAATTCAATAAAAATCGACAAAAATACAGTTTCTAGCTAAAATTTGATGGTTTCGTTGCACTTTCCGAGCCCGTAGGGTATCTGATTGGCTTAAAAGTACAAGAAAACACTTCAAAAGTGACGTTTCTGAAGAATTTTAACAGTTTTCTTGTATCAACGAACGCCAGAATGCATAAAATTGACCTAAACGTCTCCTTTTCCTATTCTGAGTCGATTCTGCATGCTTTAAGTGTGTTTGGTGGCTCAGAACCATCGAAAAACGTTGAAATATAGTTCAAATTCAATAAAAATCGACAAAAATACAGTTTCTAGCTAAAATTTGATGGTTTCGTTGCACTTTCCGAGCCCGTGGCTTAAAAGTACAAGAAAACACTTCAAAAGTGACGTTTCTGAAGAATTTTAACAGTTTTCTTGTATCTACGAACGCCAGAATGCATAAAATTGACCTAAACGTCTCCTTTTCCTATTCTGAGTCGATTCTGCATGCTTTAAGTGTGTTTGGTGGCTCAGAACCATCAAAAAACGTTGAAATATAGTTCAAATTCAATAAAAATCGATAAAAATACAGTTTCTAGCTAAAATTTGATGGTTTCGTTGCACTTTCCGAGCCCGTAGGGTATCTGATTGGCTTAAAAGTACAAGAAAACACTTCAAAAGTGACGTTTCTGAAGAATTTTAACAGTTTTCTTGTATCTACGATCGCCAGAATGCATAAAATTGACCTAAACGTCTCCTTTTCCTATTCTGAGTCGATTCTGCATGCTTTAAGTGTGTTTGGTGGCTCAGAACCATCAAAAAACGTTGAAATATAGTTCAAATTCAATAAAAATCGACAAAAATACAGCTTCTAGCTAAAATTTGATGGTTTCGTTGCACTTTCCGAGCCCGTAGGGTATCTGATTGGCTTAAAAGTACAAGAAAACACTTCAAAAGTGACGTTTCTGAAGAATTTTAACAGTTTTCTTGTATCTACGAACGCCAGAATGCATAAAATTGACCTAAACGTCTCCTTTTCCTATTCTGAGTCGATTCTGCATGCTTTAAGTGTGTTTGGTGGCTCAGAACCATCAAAAAACGTTGAAATATAGTTCAATTTCAATAAAAATCGACAAAAATACAGTTTCTAGCTAAAATTTGATGGTTTCGTTGCACTTTCCGAGCCCGTAGGGTATCTGATTGGCTTAAAAGTACAAGAAAGCTCAGAACCATCAAAAAACGTTGAAATATAGTTCAAATTCAATAAAAATCGACAAAAATACAGTTTCTAGCTAAAATTTGATGGTTTCGTTGCACTTTCCGAGCCCGTAGGGTATCTGATTGGCTTAAAAGTACAAGAAAACACTTCAAAAGTGACGTTTCTGAAGAATTTTAACAGTTTTCTTGTATCTACGAACGCCAGAATGCATAAAATTGACCTAAACGTCTCCTTTTCCTATTCTGAGTCGATTCTGCATGCTTTAAGTGTGTTTGGTGGCTCAGAACCATCAAAAAACTTTTAAATATAGTTCAAATTCAATAAAAATCGACAAAAATACAGTTTCTAGCTAAAATTTGATGGTTTCGTTGCACTTTCCGAGCCCGTAGGGTATCTGATTGGCTTAAAAGTACAAGAAAACACTTCAAAAGTGACGTTTCTGAAGAATTTTAACAGTTTTCTTGTATCTACGAACGCCAGAATGCATAAAATTGACCTAAACGTCTCCTTTTCCTATTCTGAGTCGATTCTGCATGCTTTAAGTGTGTTTGGTGGCTCAGAACCATCAAAAAACGTTGAAATATAGTTCAAATTCAATAAAAATCGACAAAAATACAGTTTCTAGCTAAAATTTGATGGTTTCGTTGCACTTTCCGAGCCCGTAGGGTATCTGATCGGCTTAAAAGTACAAGAAAACACTTCAAAAGTGACGTTTCTGAAGAATTTTAACAGTTTTCTTGTATCTACGAACGCCAGAATGCATAAAATTGACCTAAACGTCTCCTTTTCCTATTCTGAGTCGATTCTGCATGCTTTAAGTGTGTTTGGTGGCTCAGAACCATCAAGAAACGTTGAAATATAGTTCAAATTCAATAAAAATCGACAAAAATACAGTTTCTAGCTAAAATTTGATGGTTTCGTTGCACTTTCCGAGCCCGTTGGGTATCTGATTGGCTTAAAAGTACAAGAAAACACTTCAAAAGTGACGTTTCTGAAGAATTTTAACAGTTTTCTTGTATCTACGAACGCCAGAATGCATAAAATTGACCTAAACGTCTCCTTTTCCTATTCTGAGTCGATTCTGCATGCTTTAAGTGTGTTTGGTGGCTCAGAACCATCAAAAAACGTTGAAATATAGTTCAAATTCAATAAAAATCGACAAAAATACAGTTTCTAGCTAAAATTTGATGGTTTCGTTGCACTTTCCGAGCCCGTAGGGTATCTGATTGGCTTAAAAGTACAAGAAAACACTTCAAAAGTGACGTTTCTGAAGAATTTTAACAGTTTTCTTGAATCTACGAACGCCAGAATGCATAAAATTGACCTAAACGTCTCCTTTTCCTATTCTGAGTCGATTCTGCATGCTTTAAGTGTGTTTGGTGGCTCAGAACCATCAAAAAACGTTGAAATATAGTTCAAATTCAATAAAAATCGACAAAAATACAGTTTCTAGCTAAAATTTGATGGTTTCGTTGCACTTTCCGAGCCCGTAGGGTATCTGATTGGCTTAAAAGTACAAGAAAACACTTCAAAAGTGACGTTTCTGAAGAATTTTAACAGTTTTCTTGTATCTACGAACGCCAGAATGCATAAAATTGACCTAAACGTCTCCTTTTCCTATTCTGAGTCGATTCTGCATGCTTTAAGTGTGTTTGGTGGCTCAGAACCATCAAAAAACGTTGAAATATAGTTCAAATTCAATAAAAATCGACAAAAATACAGTTTCTAGCTAAAATTTGATGGTTTCGTTGCACTTTCCGAGCCCGTAGTCTATTTGATTGGCTTAAAAGTACAAGAAAACACTTCAAAAGTGACGTTTCTGAAGAATTTTAACAGTTTTCTTGAATCTACGAACGCCAGAATGCATAAAATTGACCTAAACGTCTCCTTTTCCTATTCTGAGTCGATTCTGCATGCTTTAAGTGTGTTTGGTGGCTCAGAACCATCAAAAAACTTTTAAATATAGTTCAAATTCAATAAAAATCGACAAAAATACAGTTTCTAGCTAAAATTTGATGGTTTCGTTGCACTTTCCGAGCCCGTAGGGTATCTGATTGGCTTAAAAGTACAAGAAAACACTTCAAAAGTGACGTTTCTGAAGAATTTTAACAGTTTTCTTGTATCTACGAACGCCAGAATGCATAAAATTGACCTAAACGTCTCCTTTTCCTATTCTGAGTCGATTCTGCATGCTTTAAGTGTGTTTGGTGGCTCAGAACCATCAAAAAACGTTGAAATATAGTTCAAATTCAATAAAAATCGACAAAAATACAGTTTCTAGCTAAAATTTGATGGTTTCGTTGCACTTTCCGAGCCCGTAGGGTATCTGATTGGCTTAAAAGTACAAGAAAACACTTCAAAAGTGACGTTTCTGAAGAATTTTAACAGTTTTCTTGTATCTACGAACGCCAGAATGCATAAAATTGACCTAAACGTCTCCTTTTCCTATTCTGAGTCGATTCTGCATGCTTTAAGTGTGTTTGGTGGCTCAGAACCATCAAAAAACGTTGAAATATAGTTCAAATTCAATAAAAATCGACAAAAATACAGTTTCTAGCTAAAATTTGATGGTTTCGTTGCACTTTCCGAGCCCGTAGGGTATCTGATCGGCTTAAAAGTACAAGAAAACACTTCAAAAGTGACGTTTCTGAAGAATTTTAACAGTTTTCTTGTATCTACGAACGCCAGAATGCATAAAATTGACCTAAACGTCTCCTTTTCCTATTCTGAGTCGATTCTGCATGCTTTAAGTGTGTTTGGTGGCTCAGAACCATCAAAAAACGTTGAAATATAGTTCAAATTCAATAAAAATCGACAAAAATACAGTTTCTAGCTAAAATTTGATGGTTTCGTTGCACTTTCCGAGCCCGTAGGGTATCTGATTGGCTTAAAAGTACAAGAAAACACTTCAAAAGTGACGTTTCTGAAGAATTTTAACAGTTTTCTTGTATCTACGAACGCCAGAATGCATAAAATTGACCTAAACGTCTCCTTTTCCTATTCTGAGTCGATTCTGCATGCTTTAAGTGTGTTTGGTGGCTCAGAACCATCAAGAAACGTTGAAATATAGTTCAAATTCAATAAAAATCGACAAAAATACAGTTTCTAGCTAAAATTTGATGGTTTCGTTGCACTTTCCGAGCCCGTTGGGTATCTGATTGGCTTAAAAGTACAAGAAAACACTTCAAAAGTGACGTTTCTGAAGAATTTTAACAGTTTTCTTGTATCTACGAACGCCAGAATGCATAAAATTGACCTAAACGTCTCCTTTTCCTATTCTGAGTCGATTCTGCATGCTTTAAGTGTGTTTGGTGGCTCAGAACCATCAAAAAACGTTGAAATATAGTTCAAATTCAATAAAAATCGACAAAAATACAGTTTCTAGCTAAAATTTGAAGGTTTCGTTGCACTTTCCGAGCCCGTAGGGTATCTGATTGGCTTAAAAGTACAAGAAAACACTTCAAAAGTGACGTTTCTGAAGAATTTTAACAGTTTTCTTGTATCTACGAACGCCAGAATGCATAAAATTGACCTAAACGTCTCCTTTTCCTATTCTGAGTCGATTCTGCATGCTTTAAGTGTGTTTGGTGGCTCAGAACCATCAAAAAACGTTGAAATATAGTTCAAATTCAATAAAAATCGACAAAAATACAGTTTCTAGCTAAAATTTGATGGTTTCGTTGCACTTTCCGAGCCCGTAGGGTATCTGATTGGCTTAAAAGTACAAGAAAACACTTCAAAAGTGACGTTTCTGAAGAATTTTAACAGTTTTCTTGTATCTACGAACGCCAGAATGCATAAAATTGACCTAAACGTCTCCTTTTCCTATTCTGAGTCGATTCTGCATGCTTTAAGTGTGTTTGGTGGCTCAGAACCATCAAAAAACGTTGAAATATAGTTCAAATTCAATAAAAATCGACAAAAATACAGTTTCTAGCTAAAATTTGATGGTTTCGTTGCACTTTCCGAGCCCGTAGGGTATCTGATTGGCTTAAAAGTACAAGAAAACACTTCAAAAGTGACGTTTCTGAAGAATTTTAACAGTTTTCTTGTATCTACGAACGCCAGAATGCATAAAATTGACCTAAACGTCTCCTTTTCCTATTCTGAGTCGATTCTGCATGCTTTAAGTGTGTTTGGTGGCTCAGAACCATCAAAAAACGTTGAAATATAGTTCAAATTCAATAAAAATCGACAAAAATACAGTTTCTAGCTAAAATTTGATGGTTTCGTTGCACTGTCCGAGCCCGTAGGGTATCTGAGTGGCTTAAAAGTACAAGAAAACACTTCAAAAGTGACGTTTCTGAAGAATTTTAACAGTTTTATTGTATCTACGAACGCCAGAATGCATAAAATTGACCTAAACGTCTCCTTTTCCTATTCTGAGTCGATTCTGCATGCTTTAAGTGTGTTTGGTGGCTCAGAACCATCAAAAAACGTTGAAATATAGTTCAAATTCAATAAAAATCGACAAAAATACAGTTTCTAGCTAAAATTTGATGGTTTCGTTGCACTTTCCGAGCCCGTAGGGTATCTGATTGGCTTAAAATTACAAGAAAACACTTCAAAAGTGACGTTTCTGAAGAATTTTAACAGTTTTCTTGTATCTACGAACGCCAGAATGCATAAAATTGACCTAAACGTCTCCTTTTCCTATTTTGAGTCGATTCTGCATGCTTTAAGTGTGTTTGGTGGCTCAGAACCATCAAAAAACGTTGAAATATAGTTCAAATTCAATAAAAATCGACAAAAATACAGTTTCTAGCTAAAATTTGATGGTTTCGTTGCACTTTCCGAGCCCGTAGGGTATCTGATTGGCTTAAAAGTACAAGAAAACACTTCAAAAGTGACGTTTCTGAAGAATTTTAACAGTTTTCTTGTATCTACGAACGCCAGAATGCATAAAATTGACCTAAACGTCTCCTTTTCCTATTCTGATTCGATTCTGCATGCTTTAAGTGTGTTTGGTGGCTCAGAACCATCAAAAAACGTTGAAATATAGTTCAAATTCAATAAAAATCGACAAAAATACAGTTTCTAGCTAAAATTTGATGGTTTCGTTGCACTTTCCGAGCCCGTAGGGTATCTGATTGGCTTAAAAGTACAAGAAAACACTTCAAAAGTGAGGTTTCTGAAGAATTTTAACAGTTTTCTTGTATCTACGAACGCCAGAATGCATAAAATTGACCTAAACGTCTCCTTTTCCTATTCTGAGTCGATTCTGCATGCTTTAAGTGTGTTTGGTGGCTCAGAACCATCAAAAAACGTTGAAATATAGTTCAAATTCAATAAAAATCGACAAAAATACAGTTTCAAGCTAAAATTTGATGGTTTCGTTGCACTTTCCGAGCCCGTTGGGTATCTGATTGGCTTAAAAGTACAAGAAAACACTTCAAAAGTGACGTTTCTGAAGAATTTTAACAGTTTTCTTGTATCTACGAACGCCAGAATGCATAAAATTGACCTAAACGTCTCCTTTTCCTATTCTGAGTCGATTCTGCATGCTTTAAGTGTGTTTGGTGGCTCAGAACCATCAAAAAACGTTGAAATATAGTTCAAATTCAATAAAAATCGACAAAAATATAGTTTCTAGCTAAAATTTGATGGTTTCGTTGCACTTTCCGAGCCCGTAGGGTATCTGATTGGCTTAAAAGTACAAGAAAACACTTCAAAAGTGACGTTTCTGAAGAATTTTAACAGTTTTCTTGTATCTACGAACGCCAGAATGCATAAAATTGACCTAAACGTCTCCTTTTCCTATTCTGAGTCGATTCTGCATGCTTTAAGTGTGTTTGGTGGCTCAGAACCATCAAAAAACGTTGAAATATAGTTCAAATTCAATAAAAATCGACAAAAATACAGTTTCTAGCTAAAATTTGATGGTTTCGTTGCACTTTCCGAGCCCGTAGGGTATCTGATTGGCTTAAAAGTACAAGAAAACACTTCAAAAGTGACGTTTCTGAAGAATTTTAACAGTTTTCTTGTATCTACGAACGCCAGAATGCATAAAATTGACCTAAACGTCTCCTTTTCCTATTCTGAGTCGATTCTGCATGCTTTAAGTGTGTTTGGTGGCTCAGAACCATCAAAAAACGTTGAAATATAGTTCAAATTCAATTAAAATCGACAAAAATACAGTTTCTAGCTAAAATTTGATGGTTTCGTTGCACTTTCCGAGCCCGTAGGATATCTGATTGGCTTAAAAGTACAAGAAAACACTTCAAAAGTGACGTTTCTGAAGAATTTTAACAGTTTTCTTGTATCTACGAACGCCAGAATGCATAAAATTGACCTAAACGTCTCCTTTTCTTATTCTGAGTCGATTCTGCATGCTTTAAGTGTGTTTGGTGGCTCAGAACCATCAAAAAACGTTGAAATATAGTTCAAATTCAATAAAAATCCACAAAAATTCAGTTTCTAGCTAAAATTTGATGGTTTCGTTGCACTTTCCGAGCCCGTTGGGTATCTGATTGGCTTAAAAGTACAAGAAAACACTTCAAAAGTGACGTTTCTGAAGAATTTTAACAGTTTTCTTGTATCTACGAACGCCAGAATGCATAAAATTGACCTAAACGTCTCCTTTTCCTATTCTGAGTCGATTCTGCATGCTTTAAGTGTGTTTGGTGGCTCAGAACCATCAAAAAACGTTGAAATATAGTTCAAATTCAATAAAAATCGACAAAAATACAGTTTCTAGCTAAAATTTGATGGTTTCGTTGCACTTTCCGAGCCCGTAGGGTATCTGATTGGCTTAAAAGTACAAGAAAACACTTCAAAAGTGACGTTTCTGAAGAATTTTAACAGTTTTCTTGTATCTACGAACGCCAGAATGCATAAAATTGACCTAAACGTCTCCTTTTCCTATTCTGAGTCGATTCTGCATGCTTTAAGTGTGTTTGGTGGCTCAGAACCATCAAAAAACGTTGAAATATAGTTCAAATTCAATAAACATCGACAAAAATACAGTTTCTAGCTAAAATTTGATGGTTTCGTTGCACTTTCCGAGCCCGTAGGGTATCTGATTGGCTTAAAAGTACAAGAAAACACTTCAAAAGTGACGTTTCTGAAGAATTTTAACAGTTTTCTTGTATCTACGAACGCCAGAATGCATAAAATTGACCTAAACGTCTCCTTTTCCTATTCTGAGTCGATTCTGCATGCTTTAAGTGTGTTTGGTGGCTCAGAACCATCAAAAAACGTTGAAATATAGTTCAAATTCAATAAAAATCGACAAAAATACAGTTTCTAGCTAAAATTTGATGGTTTCGTTGCACTTTCCGAGCCCGTAGGGTATCTGATTGGCTTAAAAGTACAAGAAAACACTTCAAAAGTGACGTTTCTGAAGAATTTTAACAGTTTTCTTGTATCTACGAACGCCAGAATGCATAAAATTGACCTAAACGTCTCCTTTTCCTATTCTGAGTCGATTCTGCATGCTTTAAGTGTGTTTGGTGGCTCAGAACCATCAAAAAACGTTGAAATATAGTTCAAATTCAATAAAAATCGACAAAAATACAGTTTCTAGCTAAAATTTGATGGTTTCGTTGCACTTTCCGAGCCCGTAGGGTATCTGATTGGCTTAAAATTACAAGAAAACCCTTCAAAAGTGACGTTTCTGAAGAATTTTAACAGTTTTCTTGTATCTACGAACGCCAGAATGCATAAAATTGACCTAAACGACTCCTTTTCCTATTCTGAGTCGATTCTGCATGCTTTAAGTGTGTTTGGTGGCTCAGAACCATCAAAAAACGTTGAAATATAGTTCAAATTCAATAAAAATCGACAAAAATACAGTTTCTAGCTAAAATTTGATGATTTCGTTGCACTTTCCGAGCCCGTAGGGTATCTGATTGGCTTAAAAGTACAAGAAAACACTTCAAAAGTGACGTTTCTGAAGAATTTTAACAGTTTTCTTGCATCTACGAACGCCAGAATGCATAAAATTGACCTAAACGTCTCCTTTTCCTATTCTGAGTCGATTCTGCATGCTTTAAGTGTGTTTGGTGGCTCAGAACCATCAAAAAACGTTGAAATATAGTTCAAATTCAATAAAAATCGACAAAAATACAGTTTCTAGCTAAAATTTGATGGTTTCGTTGCACTTTCCGAGCCCGTAGGGTATCTGATTGGCTTAAAAGTACAAGAAAACACTTCAAAAGTGACGTTTCTGAAGAATTTTAACAGTTTTCTTGTATCTACGAACGGCAGAATGCATAAAATTGACCTAAACGTCTCCTTTTCCTATTCTGAGTCGATTCTGCATGCTTTAAGTGTGTTTGGTGGCTCAGAACCATCAAAAAACGTTGAAATATAGTTCAAATTCAATAAAAATCGACAAAAATACAGTTTCTAGCTAAAATTTGATGGTTTCGTTGCACTTTCCGAGCCCGTAGGGTATCTGATTGGCTTAAAAGTACAAGAAAACACTTCAAAAGTGACGTTTCTGAAGAATTTTAACAGTTTTCTTGTATCTACGAACGCCAGAATGCATAAAATTGACCTAAACGTCTCCTTTTCCTATTCTGAGTCGATTCTGCATGCTTTAAGTGTGTTTGGTGGCTCAGAACCATCAAAAAACGTTGAAATATAGTTCAAATTCAATAAAAATCGACAAAAATACAGTTTCTAGCTAAAATTTGATGGTTTCGTTACACTTTCCGAGCCCGTTGGGTATCTGATTGGCTTAAAAGTACAAGAAAACACTTCAAAAGTGACGTTTCTGAAGAATTTTAACAGTTTTCTTGTATCTACGAACGGCAGAATGCATAAAATTGACCTAAACGTCTCCTTTTCCTATTCTGAGTCGATTCTGCATGCTTTAAGTGTGTTTGGTGGCTCAGAACCATCAAAAAACGTTGAAATATAGTTCAAATTCAATAAAAATCGACAAAAATACAGTTTCTAGCTAAAATTTGATGGTTTCGTTGCACTTTCCGAGCCCGTAGGGTATCTGATTGGCTTAAAAGTACAAGAAAACACTTCAAAAGTGACGTTTCTGAAGAATTTTAACAGTTTTCTTGTATCTACGAACGCCAGAATGCATAAAATTGACCTAAACGTCTCCTTTTCCTATTCTGAGTCGATTCTGCATGCTTTAAGTGTGTTTGGTGGCTCAGAACCATCAAAAAACGTTGAAATATAGTTCAAATTCAATAAAAATCGACAAAAATACAGTTTCTAGCTAAAATTTGATGGTTTCGTTGCACTTTCCGAGCCCGTTGGGTATCTGATTGGCTTAAAAGTACAAGAAAACACTTCAAAAGTGACGTTTCTGAAGAATTTTAACAGTTTTCTTGTATCTACGAACGCCAGAATGCATAAAATTGACCTAAACGTCTCCTTTTCCTATTCTGAGTCGATTCTGCATGCTTTAAGTGTGTTTGGTGGCTCAGAACCATCAAAAAACGTTGAAATATAGTTCAAATTCAATAAAAATCGACAAAAATACAGTTTCTAGCTAAAATTTGATGGTTTCGTTGCACTTTCCGAGCCCGTAGGGTATCTGATTGGCTTAAAAGTACAAGAAAACACTTCAAAAGTGACGTTTCTGAAGAATTTTAACAGATTTCTTGTATCTACGAACGCCAGAATGCATAAAATTGACCTAAACGTCTCCTTTTCCTATTCTGAGTCGATTCTGCATGCTTTAAGTGTGTTTGGTGGCTCAGAACCATCAAAAAACGTTGAAATATAGTTCAAATTCAATAAAAATCGACAAAAATACAGTTTCTAGCTAAAATTTGATGGTTTCGTTGCACTTTCCGAGCCCGTTGGGTATCTGATTGGCTTAAAAGTACAAGAAAACACTTCAAAAGTGACGTTTCTGAAGAATTTTAACAGTTTTCTTGTATCTACGAACGGCAGAATGCATAAAATTGACCTAAACGTCTCCTTTTCCTATTCTGAGTCGATTCTGCATGCTTTAAGTGTGTTTGGTGGCTCAGAACCATCAAAAAACGTTGAAATATAGTTCAAATTCAATAAAAATCGACAAAAATACAGTTTCTAGCTAAAATTTGATGGTTTCGTTGCACTTTCCGAGCCCGTAGGGTATCTGATTGGCTTAAAAGTACAAGAAAACACTTCAAAAGTGACGTTTCTGAAGAATTTTAACAGTTTTCTTGTATCTACGAACGGCAGAATGCATAAAATTGACCTAAACGTCTCCTTTTCCTATTCTGAGTCGATTCTGCATGCTTTAAGTGTGTTTGGTGGCTCAGAACCATCAAAAAACGTTGAAATATAGTTCAAATTCAATAAAAATCGACAAAAATACAGTTTCTAGCTAAAATTTGATGGTTTCGTTGCACTTTCCGAGCCCGTAGGGTATCTGATTGGCTTAAAAGTACAAGAAAACACTTCAAAAGTGACGTTTCTGAAGAATTTTAACAGTTTTCTTGTATCTACGAACGCCAGAATGCATAAAATTGACCTAAACGTCTCCTTTTCCTATTCTGAGTCGATTCTGCATGCTTTAAGTGTGTTTGGTGGCTCAGAACCATCAAAAAACGTTGAAATATAGTTCAAATTCAATAAAAATCGACAAAAATACAGTTTCTAGCTAAAATTTGATGGTTTCGTTGCACTTTCCGAGCCCGTTGGGTATCTGATTGGCTTAAAAGTACAAGAAAACACTTCAAAAGTGACGTTTCTGAAGAATTTTAACAGTTTTCTTGTATCTACGAACGCCAGAATGCATAAAATTGACCTAAACGTCTCCTTTTCCTATTCTGAGTCGATTCTGCATGCTTTAAGTGTGTTTGGTGGCTCAGAACCATCAAAAAACGTTGAAATATAGTTCAAATTCAATAAAAATCGACAAAAATACAGTTTCTAGCTAAAATTTGATGGTTTCGTTGCACTTTCCGAGCCCGTAGGGTATCTGATTGGCTTAAAAGTACAAGAAAACACTTCAAAAGTGACGTTTCTGAAGAATTTTAACAGATTTCTTGTATCTACGAACGCCAGAATGCATAAAATTGACCTAAACGTCTCCTTTTCCTATTCTGAGTCGATTCTGCATGCTTTAAGTGTGTTTGGTGGCTCAGAACCATCAAAAAACGTTGAAATATAGTTCAAATTCAATAAAAATCGACAAAAATACAGTTTCTAGCTAAAATTTGATGGTTTCGTTGCACTTTCCGAGCCCGTTGGGTATCTGATTGGCTTAAAAGTACAAGAAAACACTTCAAAAGTGACGTTTCTGAAGAATTTTAACAGTTTTCTTGTATCTACGAACGGCAGAATGCATAAAATTGACCTAAACGTCTCCTTTTCCTATTCTGAGTCGATTCTGCATGCTTTAAGTGTGTTTGGTGGCTCAGAACCATCAAAAAACGTTGAAATATAGTTCAAATTCAATAAAAATCGACAAAAATACAGTTTCTAGCTAAAATTTGATGGTTTCGTTGCACTTTCCGAGCCCGTAGGGTATCTGATTGGCTTAAAAGTACAAGAAAACACTTCAAAAGTGACGTTTCTGAAGAATTTTAACAGTTTTCTTGTATCTACGAACGCCAGAATGCATAAAATTGACCTAAACGTCTCCTTTTCCTATTCTGAGTCGATTCTGCATGCTTTAAGTGTGTTTGGTGGCTCAGAACCATCAAAAAACGTTGAAATATAGTTCAAATTCAATAAAAATCGACAAAAATACAGTTTCTAGCTAAAATTTGATGGTTTCGTTGCACTTTCCGAGCCCGTGGCTTAAAAGTACAAGAAAACACTTCAAAAGTGACGTTTCTGAAGAATTTTAACAGTTTTCTTGTATCTACGAACGCCAGAATGCATAAAATTGACTTAAACGTCTCCTTTTCCTATTCTGAGTCGATTCTGCATGCTTTAAGTGTGTTTGGTGGCTCAGAACCATCAAAAAACGTTGAAATATAGTTCAAATTCAATAAAAATCGATAAAAATACAGTTTCTAGCTAAAATTTGATGGTTTCGTTGCACTTTCCGAGCCCGTAGGGTATCTGATTGGCTTAAAAGTACAAGAAAACACTTCAAAAGTGACGTTTCTGAAGAATTTTAACAGTTTTCTTGTATCTACGAACGCCAGAATGCATAAAATTGACCTAAACGTCTCCTTTTCCTATTCTGAGTCGATTCTGCATGCTTTAAGTGTGTTTGGTGGCTCAGAACCATCAAAAAACGTTGAAATATGGTTCAAATTCAATAAAAATCGACAAAAATACAGCTTCTAGCTAAAATTTGATGGTTTCGTTGCACTTTCCGAGCCCGTAGGGTATCTGATTGGCTTAAAAGTACAAGAAAACACTTCAAAAGTGACGTTTCTGAAGAATTTTAACAGTTTTCTTGTATCTACGAACGCCAGAATGCATAAAATTGACCTAAACGTCTCCTTTTCCTATTCTGAGTCGATTCTGCATGCTTTAAGTGTGTTTGGTGGCTCAGAACCATCAAAAAACGTTGAAATATAGTTCAATTTCAATAAAAATCGACAAAAATACAGTTTCTAGCTAAAATTTGATGGTTTCGTTGCACTTTCCGAGCCCGTAGGGTATCTGATTGGCTTAAAAGTACAAGAAAGCTCAGAACCATCAAAAAACGTTGAAATATAGTTCAAATTCAATAAAAATCGACAAAAATACAGTTTCTAGCTAAAATTTGATGGTTTCGTTGCACTTTCCGAGCCCGTAGGGTATCTGATTGGCTTAAAAGTACAAGAAAACACTTCAAAAGTGACGTTTCTGAAGAATTTTAACAGTTTTCTTGTATCTACGAACGCCAGAATGCATAAAATTGACCTAAACGTCTCCTTTTCCTATTCTGAGTCGATTCTGCATGCTTTAAGTGTGTTTGGTGGCTCAGAACCATCAAAAAACGTTGAAATATAGTTCAAATTCAATAAAAATCGACAAAAATACAGTTTCTAGCTAAAATTTGATGGTTTCGTTGCACTTTCCGAGCCCGTAGGGTATCTGATTGGCTTAAAAGTACAAGAAAACACTTCAAAAGTGACGTTTCTGAAGAATTTTAACAGTTTTCTTGTATCTACGAACGCCAGAATGCATAAAATTGACCTAAACGTCTCCTTTTCCTATTCTGAGTCGATTCTGCATGCTTTAAGTGTGTTTGGTGGCTCAGAACCATCAAAAAACGTTGAAATATAGTTCAAATTCAATAAAAATCGACAAAAATACAGTTTCTAGCTAAAATTTGATGGTTTCGTTGCACTTTCCGAGCCCGTAGGGTATCTGATTGGCTTAAAAGTACAAGAAAACACTTCAAAAGTGACGTTTCTGAAGAATTTTAACAGTTTTCTGGTATCTACGAACGCCAGAATGCATAAAATTGACCTAAACGTCTCCTTTTCCTATTCTGAGTCGATTCTGCATGCTTTAAGTGTGTTTGGTGGCTCAGAACCATCAAAAAACGTTGAAATATAGTTCAAATTCAATAAAAATCGACAAAAATACAGTTTCTAGCTAAAATTTGATGGTTTCGTTGCACTTTCCGAGCCCGTTGGGTATCTGATTGGCTTAAAAGTACAAGAAAACACTTCAAAAGTGACGTTTCTGAAGAATTTTAACAGTTTTCTTGTATCTACGAACGCCAGAATGCATAAAATTGACCTAAACGTCTCCTTTTCCTATTCTGAGTCGATTCTGCATGCTTTAAGTGTGTTTGGTGGCTCAGAACCATCAAAAAACGTTGAAATATAGTTCAAATTCAATAAAAATCGACAAAAATACAGTTTCTAGCTAAAATTTGATGGTTTCGTTGCACTTTCCGAGCCCGTGGCTTAAAAGTACAAGAAAACACTTCAAAAGTGACGTTTCTGAAGAATTTTAACAGTTTTCTTGTATCTACGAACGCCAGAATGCATAAAATTGACTTAAACGTCTCCTTTTCCTATTCTGAGTCGATTCTGCATGCTTTAAGTGTGTTTGGTGGCTCAGAACCATCAAAAAACGTTGAAATATAGTTCAAATTCAATAAAAATCGATAAAAATACAGTTTCTAGCTAAAATTTGATGGTTTCGTTGCACTTTCCGAGCCCGTAGGGTATCTGATTGGCTTAAAAGTACAAGAAAACACTTCAAAAGTGACGTTTCTGAAGAATTTTAACAGTTTTCTTGTATCTACGAACGCCAGAATGCATAAAATTGACCTAAACGTCTCCTTTTCCTATTCTGAGTCGATTCTGCATGCTTTAAGTGTGTTTGGTGGCTCAGAACCATCAAAAAACGTTGAAATATGGTTCAAATTCAATAAAAATCGACAAAAATACAGCTTCTAGCTAAAATTTGATGGTTTCGTTGCACTTTCCGAGCCCGTAGGGTATCTGATTGGCTTAAAAGTACAAGAAAACACTTCAAAAGTGACGTTTCTGAAGAATTTTAACAGTTTTCTTGTATCTACGAACGCCAGAATGCATAAAATTGACCTAAACGTCTCCTTTTCCTATTCTGAGTCGATTCTGCATGCTTTAAGTGTGTTTGGTGGCTCAGAACCATCAAAAAACGTTGAAATATAGTTCAATTTCAATAAAAATCGACAAAAATACAGTTTCTAGCTAAAATTTGATGGTTTCGTTGCACTTTCCGAGCCCGTAGGGTATCTGATTGGCTTAAAAGTACAAGAAAGCTCAGAACCATCAAAAAACGTTGAAATATAGTTCAAATTCAATAAAAATCGACAAAAATACAGTTTCTAGCTAAAATTTGATGGTTTCGTTGCACTTTCCGAGCCCGTAGGGTATCTGATTGGCTTAAAAGTACAAGAAAACACTTCAAAAGTGACGTTTCTGAAGAATTTTAACAGTTTTCTTGTATCTACGAACGCCAGAATGCATAAAATTGACCTAAACGTCTCCTTTTCCTATTCTGAGTCGATTCTGCATGCTTTAAGTGTGTTTGGTGGCTCAGAACCATCAAAAAACGTTGAAATATAGTTCAAATTCAATAAAAATCGACAAAAATACAGTTTCTAGCTAAAATTTGATGGTTTCGTTGCACTTTCCGAGCCCGTAGGGTATCTGATTGGCTTAAAAGTACAAGAAAACACTTCAAAAGTGACGTTTCTGAAGAATTTTAACAGTTTTCTTGTATCTACGAACGCCAGAATGCATAAAATTGACCTAAACGTCTCCTTTTCCTATTCTGAGTCGATTCTGCATGCTTTAAGTGTGTTTGGTGGCTCAGAACCATCAAAAAACGTTGAAATATAGTTCAAATTCAATAAAAATCGACAAAAATACAGTTTCTAGCTAAAATTTGATGGTTTCGTTGCACTTTCCGAGCCCGTAGGGTATCTGATTGGCTTAAAAGTACAAGAAAACACTTCAAAAGTGACGTTTCTGAAGAATTTTAACAGTTTTCTGGTATCTACGAACGCCAGAATGCATAAAATTGACCTAAACGTCTCCTTTTCCTATTCTGAGTCGATTCTGCATGATTTAAGTGTGTTTGGTGGCTCAGAACCATCAAAAAACGTTGAAATATAGTTCAAATTCAATAAAAATCGACAAAAATACAGTTTCTAGCTAAAATTTGATGGTTTCGTTGCACTTTCCGAGCCCGTTGGGTATCTGATTGGCTTAAAAGTACAAGAAAACACTTCAAAAGTGACGTTTCTGAAGAATTTTAACAGTTTTCTTGTATCTACGAACGCCAGAATGCATAAAATTGACCTAAACGTCTCCTTTTCCTATTCTGAGTCGATTCTGCATGCTTTAAGTGTGTTTGGTGGCTCAGAACCATCAAAAAACGTTGAAATATAGTTCAAATTCAATAAAAATCGACAAAAATACAGTTTCTAGCTAAAATTTGATGGTTTCGTTGCACTTTCCGAGCCCGTAGGGTATCTGATTGGTTTAAAAGTACAAGAAAACACTTCAAAAGTGACGTTTCTGAAGAATTTTAACAGTTTTCTTGTATCTACGAACGCCAGAATGCATAAAATTGACCTAAACGTCTCCTTTTCCTATTCTGAGTCGATTCTGCATGCTTTAAGTGTGTTTGGTGCCTCAGAACCATCAAAAAACGTTGAAATATAGTTCAAATTCAATAAAAATCGACAAAAATACAGTTTCTAGCTAAAATTTGATGGTTTCGTTGCACTTTCCGAGCCCGTAGGGTATCTGATTGGCTTAAAAGTACAAGAAAATACTTCAAAAGTGACGTTTCTGAAGAATTTTAACAGTTTTCTTGTATCTACGAACGCCAGAATGCATAAAATTGACCTAAACGTCTCCTCTTCCTATTCTGAGTCGATTCTGCATGCTTTAAGTGTGTTTGGTGGCTCAGAACCATCAAAAAACGTTGAAATATAGTTCAAATTCAATAAAAATCGACAAAAATACAGTCTCTAGCTAAAATTTGATGGCTTCGTTGCACTTTCCGAGCCCGTAGGGTATCTGATTGGCTTAAAAGTACAAGAAAACACTTCAAAAGTGACGTTTCTGAAGAATTTTAACAGTTTTCTTGTATCTACGAACGCCAGAATGCATAAAATTGACCTAAACGTCTCCTTTTCCTATTCTGAGTCGATTCTGCATGCTTTAAGTGTGTTTGGTGGCTCAGAACCATCAAAAAACGTTGAAATGTAGTTCAAATTCAATAAAAATCGACAAAAATACAGTTTCTAGCTAAAATTTGATGGTTTCGTTGCACTTTCCGAGCCCGTTGGGTATCTGATTGGCTTAAAATTACAAGAAAACACTTCAAAAGTGACGTTTCTGAAGAATTTTAACAGTTTTCTTGTATCTACGAACGCCAGAATGCATAAAATTGACCTAAACGTCTCCTTTTCCTATTCTGAGTCGATTCTGCATGCTTTAAGTGTGTTTGGTGGCTCAGAACCATTAAAAAACGTTGAAATATAGTTCAAATTCAATAAAAATCGACAAAAATACAGTTTCTAGCTAAAATTTGATGGTTTCGTTGCACTTTCCGAGCCCGTAGGGTATCTGATTGGCTTAAAAGTACAAGAAAACACTTCAAAAGTGACGTTTCTGAAGAATTTTAACAGTTTTCTAGTATCTACGAACGCCAGAATGCATAAAATTGACCTAAACGTCTCCTTTTCCTATTCTGAGTCGATTCTGCATGCTTTAAGTGTGTTTGGTGGCTCAGAACCATCAAAAAACGTTGAAATATAGTTCAAATTCAATAAAAATCGACAAAAATACAGTTTCTAGCTAAAATTTGATGGTTTCGTTGCACTTTCCGAGCCCGTAGGGTATCTGATCGGCTTAAAAGTACAAGAAAACACTTCAAAAGTGACGTTTCTGAAGAATTTTAACAGTTTTCTTGTATCTACGAACGCCAGAATGCATAAAATTGACCTAAACGTCTCCTTTTCCTATTCTGAGTCGATTCTGCATGCTTTAAGTGTGTTTGGTGGCTCAGAACCATCAAAAAACGTTGAAATATAGTTCAAATTCAATAAAAATCGACAAAAATACAGTTTCTAGCTAAAATTTGATGGTTTCGTTGCACTTTCCGAGCCCGTAGGGTATCTGATTGGCTTAAAAGTACAAGAAAACACTTCAAAAGTGACGTTTCTGAAGAATTTTAACAGTTTTCTTGTATCTACGAACGCCAGAATGCATAAAATTGACCTAAACGTCTCCTTTTCCTATTCTGAGTCGATTCTGCAAGCTTTAAGTGTGTTTGGTGGCTCAGAACCATCAAAAAACGTTGAAATATAGTTCAAATTCAATAAAAATCGACAAAAATACAGTTTCTAGCTAAAATTTGATGGTTTCGTTGCACTTTCCGAGCCCGTAGGGTATCTGATTGGCTTAAAAGTACAAGAAAACACTTCAAAAGTGACGTTTCTGAAGAATTTTAACAGTTTTCTTGTATCTACGAACGGCAGAATGCATAAAATTGACCTAAACGTCTCCTTTTCCTATTCTGAGTCGATTCTGCATGCTTTAAGTGTGTTTGGTGGCTCAGAACCATCAAAAAACGTTGAAATATAGTTCAAATTCAATAAAAATCGACAAAAATACAGTTTCTAGCTAAAATTTGATGGTTTCGTTGCACTTTCCGAGCCCGTAGGGTATCTGATTGGCTTAAAAGTACAAGAAAACACTTCAAAAGTGACATTTCTGAAGAATTTTAACAGTTTTCTTGTATCTACGAACGCCAGAATGCATAAAATTGACCTAAGCGTCTCCTTTTCCTATTCTGAGTCGATTCTGCATGCTTTAAGTGTGTTTGGTGGCTCAGGACCATCAAAAAACGTTGAAATATAGTTCAAATTCAATAAAAATCGACAAAAATACAGTTTCTAGCTAAAATTTGATGGTTTCGTTGCACTTTCCGAGCCCGTAGGGTATCTGATTGGCTTAAAAGTACAAGAAAACACTTCAAAAGTGACGTTTCTGAAGAATTT